>NC_084614.1:23218798-23246298 GCF_033978795.1 Nerophis ophidion | reverse complement strand
ACGAATGTAACATTTTGAAGACAAATGTTAAAATAAAATGTAATACATTAAAAACCAATTCACAAAATTTCAAACAAATGTAAGCAATTTCAAACACATTTACAACATTTCTAACAAAATGTACAGTGAACAAGGTTCCTAAAAAATCTAATGTTTTAAGATAATTTCAATTTAAAAAAATCTAATTTACAAAATGTTCAAACAAATGTAAAACTTTAACCAATTACAAATGTACCGTATTTCCTTGAATTGCCGCCGGGGTGCTAATTAATTTAAAACCTCTTCTCACTCCTGCGCTTACCAAAGGCATGCGGTAAAAGTAAGCATGCGCTAATTATTTCAAAACCTCTTCTCACTCCGGCACTTACCAGTAAAAATTTGAGTGTGACGTAAGCTTGGACCTTAAATCCTACTGAATAGCTCTTAATCTTCTTCCCTTTATGCGATTTCAAATTACCGGTATTGAAATCAGCCTCCTCCATTTTAAAAAAGGTGACAGGGGAAGTGTCACTCGTGACGTCACAAGTTTGACCAGGCGGTAATACTAAGCATGCGCTAATTATTTTGCGAAGCGATTTTGACCCGGCAGTAGTTCAAGGCAGGTGCCCTGCGGCAATTCAAGGAAATACGGTAAACTTTTTAGACAGAGTAAAATTTTAAATCATGTTCACAAAATTTAAAAACTCGTTTATGAATTTCCAAAAAAGGAACTACCGTGGAAAATAAACTACATTGTATGACATTGTAAAAAAAAATAATTGCACTAAAGTAAAACCAACTGTGCAAAAGCATAAAACTAATAATTACTGTATTGTACACATAAAAAACTATTTTATCAAAGTAAAAAATCACTTTACAAGAGGTAAAAGAACTTAAAACAATCTTATAAACACAAACTTGTAAAAAATTAATATAATAAACAATCCAAATAAAAAATATAATTAAAACATTGTATAAAATAAATAATATAATAGGAGTCAAAAGCATATTTAAAAGAATAAAATAACAGAATAGAACGAAGAACAAAATAGAACACTACTAATACAAATTATAATTAAATGATAAAAACATAATGAATATAATTTGAATAATAAAAACATCTTAAACAGAGTAAAATAAAAGTACAAAATAAAACACTTTAAAATAAAGAATAATTATATCGAATAGAATTAACTTTTATTCATCCCACAAATATAATTATAAAAATCATAAGTAAAACAGGAATACTTTGCAAAAAAATACTTTAAAAACGTCACAAAAGTAAAACATGTTGGATAAATAAAACACCTTACATTTTTACAGATTAAGTAAGTAACATTCATTTACCAAAGTTGAACAACTTGGCAAATGTATAAGACAAAAACAACTAGTATGAAAAACTAAACATAAAAAAATGTAAGACAAAAATAGAGAGTTAAATAGAGTACACTAGTTTCATTTTACAAAAATAAATAAAGTAACAAAACAAAGATCAAATACTTTTACAAAAGTACAACTACATGACAACAAACCGACTCTATAAACCAGGGGTGTCAAACTCAAATACAGAGTGGGCCAAAATTTACAACTGAACAAAGCCGCCGGCCAAGGTTGAACAAATTAACTTTTTAATAGGGACCCAAACAAGTTTTGCAATGAATATTGAACAAGTAAGGCTTATATAAATTTATAGTGGCAAGCAAAATAGAATTTCAAATAATAATAACAATAATCAAAAAATATCGATGGCATATCCAATAAAATTTAAATAAAAATTTAATGCCTCTTTTCTATTTGCAGCCTTCTGAGTTAAATATCAAAATCAACTTTTTCCACAGGCCAATAATACATTTGAAAGTAAAATAACAATAAGGAATAAATCAAAAATTGAAGCCTTGAAGTAGCAGGAGAAAGTGCATGAATAAAACGTTAATTATTGCTCAGTTTGCTACACTGATTAGCTTTCGCAACGCTTATATAACTTAATAGTGCAAAATCAACTTTCAAAAAACAAACGAAAAAACATCACAGAAATAAGATTTAAATAAAAAATGTAATGCCTTTTTTCTATTTGCAGCCTTCTGAGGTAAATATCAACATTATCTTTTTCCACAAGCTAATAAATTTTAAAATAAAATAATGAGGGGGGTGGCGGGGTTTGGTGGTAGCGGGGGTGTATATTGTAGCGTCCCGGAAGAGTTAGTGCTGCAAAGGGTTCTGGGTATTTGTTCTGTTGTGTTCATGTTGTGTTTAGGTGCGGTTGTTCTCCCGAAATGTGTTTGTCATTCTTGTTTGGTGTGGGTTCACAATGTGGCGCATATTTGTAACAGTGTGAAAGTTGTTTATACGGCGACCCTCAGTGTGACCTGTATGGCCGTTGATCAAGTATGCGTTGCATTCACTTGTGTGTGCGTGTGTGTGCGTGCGTGTGTGTGCGTACAATCCACATATACTATGTGACTTGGCCGGTACGCTGTATGTACAGAGGAAAAATAGACGTAACGACAGGATGTAGAGAATGCTAAAGGCAGTGCCTTTAAGGCACGACCCCAATATTGTTGTCCGGGGAGAAATCTGGGAGAATGGTTGCCCCGGGAATATTTTCCGGAGGGGCACTGAACTTCGGGAGTCTCCGGGGAAAATCAGGAGGTTTGGCAAGTATGAGTATAAGCGGTGAATGCGGTGTTACAGAGGCACCGCCGCTGTATAATACCGGCGGGCCAGCTCTAATGTTAATTGGATATTGCCTCAAGGGCCAAATGAAATTACACGGCGGGCCAAATTTGGCCCGCGGGCCAGAGTTTGACACCCATGCTATAAACGTTAAACTTCACAAAACTGGAAGTTTACAAGCATAAAACTAAAATAAAGCAAACCTGATTGTAGCTGAGATATGCACCAGCGTCCCCCGTGATCCCAAAGGGAATAAGCGGTAGGAAATGGATGGATACTACAAATGTACAAACGTTACAAATGTTGCATATAAAGTAAACAAACACAGAAGTAAAGTAAAGTTGGTGTACACGTTAATCATGGACGAAGACGTCTCATGAAACTAACTAAAGATTGTTACATAACCAAAGGAACGCTAAAGTTTCACGAGTGCAATTGTACTTTTAGGTCAAATCAGCAGAGCGTGTGTGTGACCCATTTCCATTCACACGTCTTCTTCTTCGTCACATTAAAAATGTAGCATCAACTCCACCTTTGGCTCTCCTGCCTTCTTTACAGCTTCTTTACACTAAGTGTCAATCACACCATGTTTGGCTCAACCGCTGCTTCTGGTTGTCATGACAACGTCAGACGAGTGAGAGAAGAGGAAGTGATAAGTCAATCTGTCCATGTTTACAATGTGGTTAACATGAGTACTTATCGTGTTGCCCCAGATTAAGCGGTTTCCCGCCATTAATACCACACCCAAGGCTCCGGAATGGACAGAGCATTACAGGAGTGTTTGAAAAGACGAGTAGTGCTACAAGATTAAACACTAATGGAGCTTTGTATTGAATTTCATCACACACGTAATACAGGATTTACCCCACATAAATACAGTTTTAGCAAGAATTGGGATAGGAAAGCGTTGGAAATTGTTGCAATTGCATATTACGACCATGTAATGTTAAAATAAATAATCAAATTTTGTTTAAAAAAATTGCATTCATATACATATATATATATATATATATATATAAATATTTTTTTTCCAAAAATCTAGTCATCATAACGCTAAAAAGCTACTAAAAAATAAATACCAATACATAATGATTTCACTTAAATGTATTAAGACTGATTAAATATACATAAACAAGAAAATAAAAATGTTATTATAACACTAAATCCCATTTAATACAATAAATAATACAAACGTAATTAAAGCCATAATCATTTTCTATTAAAAAATGCTTTAGAAAATGCACACACTAAGAATATAAAAAAAACATGATAAAATGAATTATAATAATGACAATCAATCACCAAAACATGTTTTAAATAATAAATAGAGCCTTAATCATTTCTTAAAAAAAATAAAAAATGCTAGTAATAGTGAATAATGCCATCCATCCATCCATCCATCCATTTTCTACCGCTTGTCCCTCTCTGGGTTGTGGAGGTGGCTGGAGCCTACTCAGCTGCGTGAATAATGCTAACAAAGAAAATAAACTAATACAATTTTAAAAACGGCCTTTACCAATAAACAAGAAAAATACTTTCCCTACAAATATATTTAAGAAATACATCTAATAAAGAAAATACAATAAATAATAACACATTAATATAATATTAAATAAAAATATAATAATTAAAGCTGTACTAAAAGCCGAAAAAGCTCATATGAAAACAAATAATTATACAATGATATAGAAATTAGCCTTGAAAAATATTTTTTTAAATACATGAAAAATTATTCTTAAAAGATATACAAAAATAATAACAACAAAATCCATCCATCCATCCATTTTCTACCGCTTATTCCCTTTTGGGGTCGCGGGGGGCGCTAGCGCCTATCTCAGCTACAATCGGGCGGAAGGCGGGGTACACCCTGGACAAGTCGCCACCTCATCGCAGGGCTAACACAGATAGACCACATTCACACTCACATTCACACACTAGGGCCAATTTAGTGCTGACAGTAAATAAAACTAATAGAATATTGTGTAATGACAATTCTGACATACTAGACTAATACAATGATTATTAATAAGAAAATATGCATGGCCTTAGTGTAAAGCAAATAAATAATAAAAAAAATTACATTCAGCGTACATATATAATATACAGTGGGGCAAAAAAGTATTTAATCAGCCACCGATTGTGCAAGTTCTCCCACTTAAAATGATGACAGAGGTCTGTAATTTTCATCATAGGTACACTTCAACTGTGAGAGACATAATGCGAAAAAAAAATCCAGGAATTCACATTGTAGGAATTTTTAAATAATTTATTTGTAAATTATGGTGGAAAATAAGTATTTGGTCAACCATTCAAAGCTCTCATTGATGGAAGGAGGTTTTGGCTCAAAATCTCACGATACATGGACCCGTTCATTCTTTCCTTAACACGGATCAATTGTCTTGTCCCCTTAGCAGAAAAACAGCCCCAAAGCATGATGTTTCCACCCCCGTGCTTCACAGTAGGTATGGTGTTCTTGGGATGCAACTCTGTATTCTTCTTCCTCCAAACATGACAAGTTGAGTTTATACCCAACAGTTCTATTTTGGTTTCATCTGACCATATGACATTCTCCCAATCCTCTGCTGTATCATCCATGTATCCATTTTGGTATAAACTCAACTCGTCGTGTTTACAGGAAGAAGAACACTGAGTTGCATCCCAAGAACACCACACCTACTGTGAAGCATGGGGGTGGAAAAATCATGCTTTGGGGCTGTTTTTCTGCTAAGGGGACAGGACGATTGATCCGTGTTAAGGAAAGAATGAATGGGGCCATGTATCGTGAGATTTTGAGCCAAAACCTCCTTCCATCAGTGAGAGCTTTGAATGGTTGACCAAATACTTTTTTTCCACCATAATTTACAAATAAATTATTTAAAATTCCAACAATGTGAATTCCTGGATTTTTTTCCCACATTCCGTCTCTCACAGTTGATGTGTACCTATGACGAAAATTACAGACCTCTGTCATCATTTTAAGTGGGAGAACTTGCACAATCGGTGGCTGACTAAATACTTTTCTGCCCCACTGTAGTTTAGTTTAGCACCACCAGAAAGGTAAATTAACCTTACTGACATACTTTGAATGAGATAGCATAGCTCTTGTATTGGAACGCTGAGTAAGTGTGATGTATGTCGCTAAAGACAACAAAAACACAGCAAAGCAAGATGGAAGGACACAAAAAGACATTTTGGCAGATTGTCATCTAAACCGTGGTGCTCCTTATGTGGAGTTGATGTTATTTGGGCCTTCTTCTAATTCCTTGTTCATTCTCCTGTGTCTGCCTCTGTTGCAGCAAACGTGTCCAAAAGAGAACAATTCCATGTGACCTTGAGCTTCACAGACAGGAGAAGTCATTTTAAAGGCAAGTTTGGAGCATAAGGTTTAAGGCCGCCACTAATCCCTGCCACAGCTGTCTGCCTGCCGCTTATTATTGCGTAATACTGGAATGATCACGATTCTTATCTCACTTTAGCTTCATCTGCCCTTCTGTCTGCATGGCCTCAATGCTGTTTGTAGCATTATTTAACTATTTTTAGGAAGCTGCCAGACAGATTGCGAGGCAGAAACAATTGTCTATCAAACACATCCGTGGAGGCATCATTAATCCAGATGATCTTGCCCTATATACTGTATCACTCAGCAAATCCTTTCATCGCCTTAGCGGCCAAGACAAGGAAGACGTGCGCTACATCCATCAGCACTGCTACACCCTTTTGAAAATACCTGGAGTCAATGGCAACGCTGACCAACCGGACCTCAGATGACATCACACTTCAGTTAAAAATCCACATGTTCTAACCAGTTCCTAAAAACAGCAAAACACTCATCACATACAGTATATTAAGTGATTTGGCTTTAAAGGGGAACATTATCACAATTTCAGAAGGGTTAAAACCAATAAAAATCAGTTCCCAGTGGCTTATTTTATTTTTTTAAGTTTTTTTTTAAATTTTACCCATCCCGGAATATCCTGAAAAAATGCTTTAAAGTGCCTGTTTTTCGCTATCTGCAAAGCCACCGTCCATTTTCCTGTGACGTCATCCAGTGATGCCAATACAAACAAACATGGCGGATACCACAGCAAAATATAGCGACATTAACTCGGATTCAGACTCGGATTTCAGCGGCTTAAGCGATTCAACAGATTACGCGTATTGAAACGGATGGTTGGAGTGTGGAGGCAGATAGCGAAAACGAAATTGAAGAAGAAACTGAAGCTATTGAGCGAATAGCTATTGACGCTATTCGGCCATGGCTGCCTTAGCATCGCCGGTAAAATGTGCAAACCAAACGATCGGGACTTTCACTTTGACACTGGAGCAACTTAAATTCTTCGATTGGTAAGTGTTTGTTTGGCATTATATTTGGGTGGAGGGAAACGCTGGATGCAAATACAGCCACAAATGTACATACAGCTAGCTTAAATAGCATGTTAGCATCGATTAGCTGGCAGTCATGCCGTGACCAAATATGTCTGATTAGCACATAAGTCAATAACATTAACAAAACTCACTTTTGTGATTTCGTTGACTTTATTGTTGGAAATGCATCTGCCTTGAGTGTCGCAGGGTATCCATTCATCTCTCTGCCATGTCTGTCGTAGCATCGCAGGTAAAATATGCGGACAAAACAAGGGACTTTCGCATCTCTTGACACTGGAGCAACTTAAATCTGTCGATTGGTAAGTCTTTGTTTGGCATTAAATGTGGCTGGAGGGAAAGGCTGGATGCAAATATAGCTACAAATGAGGCATAACGATGCAATATGTACATACAGCTAGCCTAAATGGCATGTTAGCATCGATTAGCATGCGTGCTAATCGATGCACATTCTACGTAAATCAACTTGAATCCGTCCCTGATCGTGTTGTTACACCCTCCGACAACACCCCGGTTAGGAATGATGTCTTCAAGGTACGGAAAACAGTCGAAAAAACGGAAAATAACAGAGTTGATTTGACTTGCTGCATGTAATGTGTTTGAGAAAAAGGCGTTGACTACCTAGGTGACGTCACGTTTTGACGTCATCGCTCCGAGAGCAAATAATAGAAAGGCGTTTAATTCGCCAAAATTCACTCATTTAGAGTTCGGAAATCGGTTAAAAAAATATATGGTCTTTTTTCTGCAACATCAAGGTATATATTGACGCTTACATAGGTCTGGTGATAATGTTCCCCTTTAAATTCTAAAAAAAACAGCAGCACTGTCCTGCATAAAGAGGACCTTTGACTGATGGTATTTCAATAGATTCAGTCGAGGACTACTTGTCGTGTTTTGTGGTCACGGTCTGTTTTGTTTTGGATTCATTGGGCACTCTTGTTTGTTTTGTCACCATGCCAACCCATCAGTTTTCACCTGTTATGTGTCCACGACTCATGCACCTGTCCTCACTGCACCTATTTAAGTCTGTAATTGCCAGGCAGTCAGCCTGGCGACATCATCTCTTCCACCTTCTTCTCACCCTCGACACACCCTTGTTATCCATGCCGATGATCCATGTTCCTTTCTCGTTCCAAGTAAGTTTTTCGTTATTCATGCCATAGTGCAACTTTTGTTTTACGTCCATAGTTTTGCCTTAATGCAAGTTTTTGTTTTCATAGCCAAGTTTTGAACCTCCGCTGAGAGCGCTTTTTGTTTGTTCCTGTTTATAGTAAAATAAAAATATGTCATTATCTTCACGTTGTGTCCGGTCCAATCACTTTGCACCACGGGAAAACAAACCACGCCATAGTCCAAGTCATGACACTACTATCCTTCGGTGGGTCTTTAAATAGTGGTTTTGCAGTGGATTCCTAAAAACAGCAGACTGCTTCTGTCATGCAGAGGAACTTGGACCACAGTTTTATGGTAGACTCCTAAAAATAGCAGAGCTCTGCTGTCGTTTAGATCAGTACCGGTCCGTGATGCATTTGCTACCGGGCCGCATATAAACGACTGCACTTTCTCCGACTTAACTTCCGCCTGTCCCACTAAACCAGACCTGGGCAAATTAAGGCCCGGGAGCCACATGCGGCCCGTTAAGCTTTTCAATCTGGCCCGCCGGATATTCCCAAATAATTTTTTATAGATATTTAAGCTGGAAAGTGTAGCTGCCATTATAATGTGCAGTGATGTTTTCTACTGACCGTAAGTCTTGAACTATACTAAGTCTTTCAAAGGTTGAAATCTGTACTTTTGCATGATATACTAGTTACTATGGTAATGTAATTAGTTACTATGGTAATCTAAATCAGACGAGGCACCAAGCAGTGTGGGTGGGGAGCGTTTCAACTGAGTGTTTCTAGAGCCTGAAATGTGAGTGTCAGGGACAGATGCGGAAGGCAGATTTTTACGACAAAGTTCTACAGCTTAGTGATATATCAGATGTATCAGATATATCAGATTGTAGGTGTTTTTTTGTTTTTTTTACCCTTGGCGATCATATTTTGCTGTGTTTGTATATAAGGATGAAGAGGGTGTGTGTTGTTCTAAGGTTGTCAACATTCAGTTTTATCGTTCAATAGTTAATATTATAAATATCACATTCCCTATTTTCATGTACATTCTGGGTGTCTCTTTCAGTAAAAAAAAATTAAATTCCATACTGTTTTTAAGGCTGTCTGTCATAATGTTTTTAGCATTCAATCAGACATTAATGTGAGGTTTTGTATTTTTTTTTTTTTCTTTGTCATGAAAAAGGGTTTTTTTGGGGGGTTGGTGCACTAGTTGTAAGTGTATCTTGTGTTTTTATGTTGATTTGATAAAAAAAAAAAAAAAAAAAAAAAAATTATTCTTTGAAAAAAAAAAAAAAATAATTCTTAAAAAAAAAAAAACTATTTATAAAAAATTATTTTGCGGCCCGGTACCAATCGAGCTGCGGCCTTGTGGTTGGGGACCACTGATATATAGAATATTTGACTAAAGTTTTCGCAGTAGATTCCTAATAACGGCACAGGGCTCCTATAATGTAGTATATTTGACTTGCGTTCTTTTGCAGTACATTTCAAAAAATAAAAGAGTACACCTGTCGTATGTACTATATTTGACTCTTGTTTTGTAGTAGATTTATAAAAACAGCACAGCTCACCTGTCATTTATAAAATATTTCATTAGTGTTTTTGCAGTAGATTCCTAAAAACATCAGGAGCAGTCCTGTCATATATACAATCTTTTACCATTGTTTGACAGTACATTCCAATAATCGCAGATTACTACTGTCATTTAAGAACATTTTATTTATGTAGAAGGTAGATTCCTAAAAACAGCACAGTGTTACTGTCAGAGAGAAATGATGGACTCACCAGAATTGGAGGATGTTCATTAAGTTGTTGAATTTTGTAGAAAAAAACTGATACAGACTTGACCCAAAATTAAAGTCATTTCAAATGACAACTTTACAGCGTTAAGAAACACTGAAATAAATCAAGATTTTTTTTTTTTTTTTAGATCAGACAGAAATATATATATGGAATCACTCAATCCTGAAGAAGGAATTATGGAATTATGAAAAACAAAGATAAAAACATTCCAGCATTTAACGAGTGACATGTCAAATCTGACATGTTCTTGTGTTTCCTTGTTTTCTGTATTTGTTTCCTGTCCAGCGCATTTATTTTTGTTCACTTCCTGCCTGGCTATGCCACTGTGACCTGAGCACTGATTGGTAACCTGAGCACACATGTTCATGGTTGCCAATCAGACGTACTTATAAGGCAGCCTGTCCAGTAGTCAGGGCTGGAAGATTGCCTTTGTTACTGCCTTGTGTTGGAATTAAAACACTTATCTTAGCTGCATGTCACTCTCCTGTCTCCTGCTTCTTGGGGTCACAACTACCCAAGCGTGACATGACAGACATTACTCTTCATCAATCTAGCTCCAACTTTCTCTGATTGCTGTTGTCAGAGCAGCTTTGCAGGTTGGAATCTTTTCATGGACCATTTTGTTCACATATTTTTAGTTGGTTTGAGATCCATGACCTTGACCTTCTGAATGTTTCTTTATGGCAAGTTTTTTTTTTTTTTTTTACAGTTTTTACTCAATAGCATCTGCATTATAGTATTGAAAACTGATATTATCCCCAAACATCCTTTTATATTGATGGAATATTGACAGCCATCTCCCCAGTACATGCAGCCCCATATCATTAATGACTGCGGACATTTACGTGTTTTTTTCAGGCAATTATCATAAATGTCATTGGAACTGCTCCAAACAAAAGTTCCAGCATCATCACCTTGCCCAAAGCAGGTTTGCGATTCATCACTGAAAGTGACTTTCCTTCCAGTCATTCATTGTCCTCGATTGCTTTTCCTTAGCCCTTTATAAGCTTGTCTTTTCTGTTTAATTGTTTATGACGACTTGCATTTAGATTTTTGCAATAAAATCTAAATTAAAGGCGGTTTCTTACAGTGTGGTCACAGATGGTGACTCCAATTTCCTCCCATTTCATCATTTGATTTGCTGTGCAATTTCTGTTTTCAAGACATTGAATTTTTTTCTCGTCTTTTGATGTTTTCCTTGGTCTACCAGTATGCTTGCCTTTTACACTCTTCCCATGTTGTTTGTACTTGGTCCAGGTTTTAGACGGCGTGGCGCAGTGGGAGAGTGGCCGTGCGCAACCCGAGGGTCCCTGGTTCAAATCCCACCTAGTACCAACCTCGTCACGTCCGTTGTGTCCTGAGCAAGACACTTCACCCTTGCTCCTGATGGGTGCTGGTTGGCGCCTTGCATGGCAGCTCCCTCCATCAGTGTGTGAATGTGTGTGTGAATGGGTAAATGTGGAAGTAGTGTCAAAGCGCTTTGAGTACCTTGAAGGTAGAAAAGCGCTATACAAGTACAACCCATTTATCATTTATCATTTAGACACAGCTGACTGAACAATCATCATGTTTTGCAACATTGCGTGATGATTTACCTTCTTGAACAGGCCTGGGTAATTATTTTGACTCGGGGGGCCAAATTTAGGGAAAAAGAATGTGTCTGGGGGCCGGTATATTTATTTTTAGGAACACTAATACAAAACCTCACAATAATGTCTTATTGAATACTAAAAACGTTAAAAGAACAGAATGGAATTTTAAATTTTCTACTAAATGAGACACCCAGAATGTACATGAAAATAAAGAATTTGGGATTTACAATATCAACTATAAGGGATAAAACACTGAATATTGACAACATACGAACGTCACACGCCCTCTCCATCCACATATTTTACAATAAAGAGAAATGCAACAAACAGGAAATACAAAGGTGTAGGGTAAAAAAAAAAACCACCTACGAGCTGATATACTGTATCTGATACATCACTAAGCTTTAGAACTTTGCTATAAAAATCTCCTTCCCCGTCTGTCCCTGATACCCACGTTTCAGGCTCTAGAAACACTCTGTAGAAACGCTCCCCACCCACACTGAGCTGCTGTGACTTACATTTCCATAGTAACTAATTAGATGACCATAGTAACTCATTAGATGACCATAGTAACTAGTATATCATGCAAAAGTGCAAATTCCAAGCATTGAAAGACATTGTATAGTTGAAGACTTACGGTCATTAGAAAACATGACTGCACATTAGAGATGCGCGGATATGCAATTATATCATCCGCAACCGCATCACCAAAGTCGTCATCCACCCGCCGTCCACCTGAACCAACATTTTATCAGGACCGTACCCGCCCGCTGAATTACATCAGAGGTTGGCCGCCTTTACCACTCACAGAGCTATTTAAACCTGTGTCACAGAGTAATGAGGACAATTGGAGCCGCTAACGTTCTCGCGACTATCCAATAGCGTTCATCCTGGTGACAAGAATATGGGCGTGCTGTGAAGCCATTGCCTTAGACACCTTCAACAACATGTACGAACCGATTGTTGGTCCGGCAACATGTTGTGTGCAGCTTCCGCAATTACATGTACAAGATTGAAAGGCATACTGGGTGATACAGAGTACACTGATGGTTGTGCTATAAACAACTTTAACACTTACTAATATGCGCCACGCTGTGAAGCCACACAATACAAGATTGACAAACAATTTCGGGAGAACATCCTCACAGTAACACAACATAAACGCAACACAACAAATACCCAGAATCCTTTGTATCCGTGACACTTCCTGAATATATTTTACACCCCCAACCCCACCCACCTTACCGACGCATGGGGGGGGGGGTATATATAAAATAGTCAGGAATTGTCATGAATACAAAGGATTCTGGGTATTTGTTGTGTTGCGTTTATGTTGTGTTACTGTGAGGATGTTGTCCCGAAATGTGTTTGTCGTTCTTAATTGGTGTGGCTTCACAGTGTGGTGCATATTACTAAGAGTGTTAAAATTGTTTATATCACAACCATTAGTGTACTGTGTGTCACCCAGTATGCCTTGCAGTCGTGTGCGTGTTACTGCGGAAGCCACACACAACATGATGCTGGACTGACAAACAGATCGTACATGTTGTAGAAGGCAACAAAGCCAATGGTTTCATAGCACGCCCTAATACTTATTATCTAGGTGACTTCCGGCAGTCATTCAAGAGAATAATAGCTTCTCCTATTGTCTTCTTTGCTTTATGACGCGGGTCTTAAATGGTTCTTTGAATGGCAAAGGATACCGATCACAGGACCATGTATATCAAATATTTCCGTATGGTTCAACCGCCACCCGCCCGAATCTAATTAAAATCTATTTTTTCGTCATGTCAACCGCCCGGCCCGCGGTTTATCCGCGGAATCCGCGGATGAGACCGCAAACCGCGCATCTCTACTGCACATCATAATGGCGGCTACTGTTTCCATCTTAAAAATCTATAAAAAAAGGATTTGGGAATGTCCGACGGGCCAGATTGAAAATCTTAACGGGCCTTAATTTGCCCACGTCTGTTCTTGAAGAAGTTTGATACTCCACTCCATGTTACAATTGACATATCTCTTGTTGGAGCCATGATTCATATGAAGCCACCACCTGCAACAGCTCTCTAATGTGTGAACAGACTAATGAACAAATTTAATCTGATGCAGGTGTTCGCCTTAGAAATGACAATTTACAGGCTGATTCCATAATTTCCTCCTCAGAAATGAGTGATAACATCTTTTTCTCCACTCTGCTTGATCTAAAAATGCAGTTTTTTGCCAGGGGTTGTATATAGCAGTGGTCCCCAACCTTTTTGTAGCTGCGAACCGGTCAACGCTTGATAATTTGTCCCGCGGCCTCTTTGTCATGAAAAAGGGAGGTTTTTTGGGTTAGTGCACTAATTGTAAGTGTATCTTGTGTTTTTTATGTTGATTTAATTAAAAAAAAAAAAATAAATAAAAAAAAAAAATAATTAATATAATATTCTTCTGCGGCCCGGTACCAATCGAGCCGCAGCTCGGTGGTTGGGGACCACTGTTATATAGAATCTTTGACCAGAGTTTTGCAGTAGGTCCCGAGAAAGAGCAGAGCGCTGCTGTTATTTACAAATTATTTAACTCTTTTTTTGCAGTTAATTCCTAAAAACAGCAGGTTACTACTGTGACGTGAGACTCTTTAATGTTTTTTAAAGTAGATTCCGAACAAAAGAACAGGGCTCCTATCATGTACTATCTTTGACTTATGTTCTTCCAGTACATTTCTAAAAACAAAAGAGCACAACTGTTATATATAGTATATTTGACTATTGTTTTGTAGTAGATTGATTAAAACGCCTCCATTTATAGAATCTTTGACTAGTGTTTTTGCAGCAGATTCCTAAAAACAGCAGAAGCAGTCCTGTCATATAAAGACTGTAACTGTTATGTAGTAGATTCCTAAAAATAGCACAGCGCACCAACATATTCAACCATATTTTTGTCAACAGATGACTAAAAACAGCATATCATAAACATTTTTAATATAATTTTTGATTAAAGTTTATGCAGGTGATTCCTAAAAACCGCAGGAGCAGTGCATAGAATATATGGCAATTGGTTGCAGATTACTACTCTCGTATAAGGATCTTTGACCACTGTTTTGTCAATAAATTCCTAAAAACGACACAGCGCAAATGTCATATAAAGTATACTATCTTTGACTTTTGTTTTGCAGTAGATTCCTAAAACGGCACAGTGTACCTGTGATATAAAGAATCTTGGACTAACGTTTTTGCAGTGTATTCCTAAAAACAGCAGGAGCAGTCCTGTCATATATAGAATATTTGACCATTATTTGGCAGTTAGTCCTAAAAACTGCAGGTTACTACTGTCACATAAGGATTTTTGACCACAGTCTTGTCATATATAGAATTTTTTGACTGTTTTTGACAGTAAATTCCTAAATACGGCAGATTATTACTGTCATATAAGGATCTTTGACCAATGTTTTGTCAATAAATTCCTAAAAACAGTGCAGCGCACCTGTTATATATATATAATTTTTAACGTAAATTCCTGAAAACAGCAGATTACTACTGTCATATCGGGATCTTTGACCACTGTTTTGTCAATAGATTACTAAAAACAAGACAGTACACCTGCCGTATATAGTATTTTTGACTTGTTATTGCAGCAGATTCCTAAAAACAGTACAGAGCATCTGTAATATATAGAATTTTTGACTGACGCTTTTGCAGTGGACTTTAAAAACAGCAGGAGCAGTCCTGTCATATATAGAATATTTGACTATTCGTTGGCAGTTATTCCTAAAAACAGCAGATTACTACTGTCACATAAGGATTTTTGACCACAGTCGTGTCATATATCGAAACTTTTGACTGTTTTTTACAGTAAATTCCTAA
The DNA here is from genome assembly GCF_033978795.1 of Nerophis ophidion. Taxonomy (NCBI): domain Eukaryota; kingdom Metazoa; phylum Chordata; class Actinopteri; order Syngnathiformes; family Syngnathidae; genus Nerophis; species Nerophis ophidion. The sequence continues at coordinate 23,230,911 of NC_084614.1, read as the reverse complement.
ATACAGCAGATTACTACTGTCATATAAGGATCTTTGACCAGTGTTTTGTCAATAAATTCCTAAAAACAGTGCAGCGCACCTGTTACATATATCATTTTTGACAGTAAATTCCTGAAAACAGCAGATTACTACTGTCATATCGGGATATTTGACCACTATTTTTGTCAATAGATTCCTAAAAACAAGACAGTACACCTACGGTATATAGTATTTTTGACTTTTTATTGCAGTAGATTCCTAAAAACAGTACAGAGCACCTGTAATATATAGAATTTTTGAATGACGCTTTTGCAGTGGACTTTAAAAACAGTAGGAGCAGTCCTGTCATATATAGAATATTTGACAATTCGTTGGCAGTTATTCCTAAAAACAGAAAATTACTACTGTCACAAAATAATTTTTGACCACAGTCCTGTCATATATAGAATCTTTTGACTGCTTTTGACAGTTAAGTCCTAAGTACAGCAGATTACTACTGTTATATGGGGATCTTTGACCAATGTTTTGTCAATAAAATCCTAAAAACATTGCAGCACACCGGTTATATATTTAATTTTTAACGGCAAATTCCTGAAAACAGCAGATTACTAATGTCATATCGGGATCTTTGACCACTGTTTTGTCAATAGATTCCTAAAAACAGCACAGTACACCTGCCGTATATAGTATTTTTGACTTTTTATTGCAGTAGATTCTTAAAAACAGTACAGAGCACCTGTAATATATAGAATTTTTGACTGACGCTTTTGCAGTGGACTTTAAAAACAGCAGGAGCAGTCCTGTCATATATAGAATATTTGATTATTCGTTGGCAGTTATTCCTAAAAACAGAAGATTACTACTGTGACTTAAGGATTTTTGACCACAGTCCTGTCATATATAGAATCTTTTGACTGTTTTTGACAGTAAATTCCTAAATACAGCAGATTAATACTGTCATATAAGGATCTTTGACCAATGTTTTGTCAATAAATTCCCAAAAACAGTGCAGTGCACCTGTTATATGTATAATTTTTTACAGTAAATTTCTGAGAACAGCAGATTACTACTGTCATATCGGGATCTTTGACCACTGTTTTGTCAATAGATTCCTAAAAACAGCACAGTACACCTGCCGTATAAAGTATTTTTTGACTTTTTATTGCAGTAGATTCCTAAAAACAGTACAGAGCACCTGTAATATATAGAATTTTTGACTGACGCTTTTGCAGTAGACTTTAAAAACAGCAGAAGTAGTCCTGTCATATAAAGAATATTTGACAATTCGTTGGCAGTTATTCCTAAAAACAGCAGGTTACTACTGTCACATAAGGATTTTTGACCACAGTCCTGTCATATATCGAATCTTTTGAAGGTTTTGACGGTAAATTTCTAAATACAGCAGATTACTACTGTTATATAGGGATCTGTGACCAATGTTTTGTCGATAAATTCCTAAAAACAGTGCAGCGCACCTGTTATATATATAATTTTTTACAGTAAATTCCTGAAAACAGCAAATTACTACTGTCATATCAGGATCTTTGACCACTGTTTTGTCAATAGATTCCTAAAAACAGCACAGTACACCCGCCGTATATAGTATTTTTGACTTTTTATTCCAGTAGATTCCTAACAATAGTACAGAGGACCTGTAATATATAGAATTTTTGACTGACGCTTTTGCAGTGGACTTTAAAAACAGCAGTAGCAGTCCTGTCATATATAGAATACTTGACTATTCGTTGGCAGTTATTCCTAAAAACAGCAGATTACTACTGTCACATAAGGATTTTTGGTCCTGTCATATATAGAATATTTTGACTGTTTTTGACAGTAAATTCCTAAATACAGCAGATTACTACTGTCATATAAGGATCTTTGACCAATGTTTTGTCAATAAATTCCTAAAAACAGTGCAGCACACCTGTTATATATATCATTTTTGACAGTAAATTCCTGAAAACAGCAGATTACTACTGTCATATAGGGATCTTTGACCACTGTTTTGTCAATAGATTCCTAAAAACAGCACAGTACACCTGCCGTATATAGTATTTTTGATTTGTTTTTGCAGTAGATTCCTAAAAACAGTACAGAGCACCTGTAATATATAGAATTTTTGACTGGTGCTTTTGCAGTGGACTTTAAAAACAACAGGAGCAGTCCAGTCATATATAGAATATTTGACTATTCGTTGGTAGTTATTCCTAAAAACAGCAGATTACTACTGTCACATAAGGACTTTTGACCACAGTCCTGTCATATGTAGAATCTTTTGACTGTTTTTGACAGTAAATTCCTAAATACAGCAGATTACTACTGTCATATAAGGATATTTGACCACTGTTTTGTCAATAGATTCCTAAAAACAGCACAGTACACCCGCCGTATATAGTATTTTTGACTTTTTATTGCAGTAGATTCCTAAAAACAGTACAGAGCACCTGTATTATATAGATTTTTTGACTGGTGCTTTTGCAGTGGACTTTAAAAACAGCAGGAGCATTCTTGTCATATATAGAATATTTGACTAGTAATTTCCTGCCAGCAAAATATTACTACTGTCATATAAGGATGTTTGACCACTGTTTTTTTTATTTAAATAAATTATTAAAAACAGCGCATTGCACCTATAATATATATATTTTTTTACTAAAGTGTTTGCAGTAGATTCCACTGTTATCATATATATAATACTTGAATGTTGTTTGTCAGTAAATACATAAAACATTGGATTACTACAACCATGAGGATTTTGTTTTTTAATCAATGTTTTGTCAATAAATTCCTAAAAACTGCACAGCACACCTGTCATATATATAGTATTTTTGACCTGTGGGATCAAACCTGCAACCCTCATGTTGCTGGCAGTTGCTCTACCATCCGAGCCACGCCGTCCGTTTATGCCGTTTACTCCTCAAATCAGCAGGAACAATATTTGACTATTGTTTTGCAGTGAATCTTTAAAAACAGCAGGCTGCACCTGTCATGTATGACCGCTTGTAAGCATTTTTGCAACAGGTTGGTAAAAAAACCAAAAGAGCTCTTCTGTCTTTGTCTAGTTTTTCTGGTATTCTCCAAAACCAGCAGAGAGCTCCCATGTCATGGAGAGGATATTTGACTAGTGTTTTAAAAAGAGCAGTGTTGACTTACCTGAAGTCACTGTAAGGGTGAATGATCCATACTCCAAAGGATTTGACCCTGGCCTGTTCTGCAGCGACACCCTTTTGGCTTCCAAAGATTCGCAGCGAGAACTTGTTGACGCCGGGCTGCAGCATGGAGCCAAACTGTTTCTGGAAATAGGTGGACTGGTCCAGGATCGCATGGTCATCACAACCATCGTCGTCTTCACCGTTGACGTCCAGCAGGCCGCTGGGGTCTGCCGTGTAGTCGTCGTTGTGCGTCTTGACCAGCGAGAAGAGCGTCCTGCTCACGTCGCTCTTCTTGTCCGTCTTCGGGGAGGGCGTCCCGGGACAGCTGGCCTTCTGGGAGCCGCTTCTCCAGCGCGAGAAGCGGAGGCTTCCCCAGCTGCGGTACCGAGGAGGCTCGGGTTTGTGACAGGGACTGTCGTTGATGCCTTTGGGGTCACCTAGGCTCCTGCAAGGGCTAGTCATTTTCTTTCAGGTGCAACTTCAAACTTTCATTCTTACGTCACTGAAAGAGTAGAAAGTCAACACAAGTCATCAAAATGAAAAGAAAAAAAGTGTGTGCAGTTTCATCCTCCTCCTGCTTCAACGTGAGCGGACCAACTGCCATTGAGGCTCATCAAGTAGCCTTCAATAATCGGCTTGCTGCAATAAATGCGTCCACTCACTCCCTCCTCCCCCTTCCCCGTAGTGGAAGGACCCTCCCTCCGTCCCTCCGCCTCCCCCTCCCTCCTTCAACATGGGCCCATGGCGCTGATGGCTGCAGGTCAAGTTGCCAAGACATTGACATTGTCATTCAGTAGACAGCAGGGCTTAGAATGAATGCATTTCTAATGACTGCACACTTGATTAAAAGGAAGGCCGAGCAGAGGCTCAACTCTCTGACCTTACACCTATTCTGATAGCTGGACAAATATAACCATCATACTTCTGCAAAATAAATTACAATTGCAGATAGTATGATTATTAAAATTCTACTTACAAACTTCCATTTATTTATTTACTTTTTATTTATGCGGTCAAAGTCCTAAAATGTTAAAAAGATAATTGTTACACAGATAGACGGATAAATTTGTTCTAACATATTGTGTAAAACTTTATTTTTTTTTATCTATTTGAATTATTATTGCTAGCAAGGAGCAACATGAAGGCAATCCCTCAAAATGCTGTTTGGTGTAAAGTAAAATAATATTAATATTAACAATACATTTGCAAATTTTAATACAAATACATCTAAAAAAGTATTTATATTGCTAATATAAGCTTATTCATATTTTTGTTGTTTTATTTATCATTACATGTGGGTAAAAACAATCCCCTAAATGCTGCGTTTGTAGATAGTAAAATACCATTGTTATCATTCACAGTACGGTTTCTAATAATAATGTTGATATAGATTCATTCCATGTTTTATTACGTATCATTTATTATCATTACTAGCTGCTGCCTGCTAGTAATAATATTAATAAAGGTATTTATATTGCAAGTATGGACTTATATCTATTATGTATTGTGTGTCAGCAAAAACCTGCAATTCCCAAAAATGCTTTTTGTGTAGAGGTTCAAATGTATTATTACCAATGCAGTTACTATTATGGAAAATTATATATATATATGTATATATATATATATATATATATGTATATCTATATATATATGTATATATATATATATATATATATATATATAGTATTGCTAATATGTATTTTATTATTTTTATATTTGTATGAAATATTATTATTATCAATGTTATTTACTATTACTGCTTAAAAATATTGCATTTGCACAAAATATTGTTATTATAATTAATAAGCCGACTGTTGATAATATCAGTAACAATATTTTATATATATATATATATATATTCTGCCACTAATAAGATGGATTTATTTTTATTTATTTATTTAAATTGTACTTGTATTATATGTGAGCAAAAACATGGAAGCAATTCTCAAAGATGCTGCGTTAAAATGTATCATCATTATTAACAACACAGTTACTATTATTAACAATAAAATATATACTATTGCTCGTATGTATTTTCAAAATTAACTCGTAAGCAAAAGTGATAACTCGTGACCACAGAACCTTTCTCCAGAAGGTCTTATCTTTGTTCAAGTGATGGCAGATGAAACAAAAATTGAGCGGTTTGGCCACAATACCCAGCAATATGTTTATGATTGGAGGAGAAAAGGTGAGGCTTTTGATCCCAGGAAGCATGGTGGTGGTAGTATTATGCTCTGGGCCTGTTTTGCTGCCAATGGGACTGGTGCTTTAAAGAGAGTAAATGGGACAATGAAAAAGGAGGATTACTTCCATATTCTTCAGGACAACCTTAAATCATCAGACCAGAGGTTGGGTCTTGGGCGCAGTTGGGTGTTCCAACAGGACAATGACCTCAAACACACGTCAAAAGTGTTAAAGGATTGGCCAAATCAGGCTAAAATTAAGATTTTAGAATGGCCTTCCCAAAGTACAGGACTTAAACATGTGGACAAAGCTGAAGAAACAAGTCCATGTCAGCAAACCAACACATTTAGCCGAACTGTACCAACTTTTCAAGAGTGTTTAGAAATTCAACCAGAAGCTTCCCAGAAGCTTGCAGATGGCTACCAAAAGCGGATTATTGAAGTAAAACTTACCAAGGGACATGTAACCAAATATTAACATTCATGTATGTATACTTTTGACCAAGCAAATTTTGTCACATTTTCAGTAGACCCATAAAAATAATAAAAGAACCAAAATTAATGAATTTTTTTGTGACAAACAAGTATGTGCTCCAATCACTCTATTACAAAAAAGAGTTGTAGAAATTACTGAAAACTCAAGACATGTTCTTTACAAGTGTTTGTAAACTTTTGACGACGACTGTATAGAAGTCCCAAAAATGCTGCATTTGTAGAGGTTAAAATATATCATTAGTATTATTATTAACAACAACACAGTTATTATTATTAATAATAATGCATATACTATTAATACTATGTCTTGTATTATTATTTAGTTGTATTACTTATTATCATTAATACCGCATGTACTGCAAAAACATGCAGGAAATTTTTTTAAATGTAGTATTTTCACATGTTAAAATATTGTTATTATTATTAATACTACATTATAAAAAATAAATAAAGTGAATATATTATAACAAATACATGATAAATTATAAGATATATCATATTTATGATAATATAATTTATTGGCAGTAGCAATAGCTGTTTAGTATATACAGCTATACTTTATTTGCAGTCATGTTAAAATACTGGCCATATATTTTGTAATTTTTTCTTACATGTTTTCACGGCACACCTCTGTGTGTTCGAGGATTTGGGCCACATATATTCAATGTCTGACGCACGCACGCACACACGCACACGCAACACCCCTGTACTTTCTCATGCGAAGCTCCTCTACTGGTGAGGGGACGAGGTCTGCCAAAATCTGACCCAGACTCGTATAGCATGGATCACATGGGTCAGGTATCAAGTACACCAGTAACTAGTAGACGCGCTTACAGGACACACTTGAGATGCTCTCTCAAGTCACAATTACAGTGAGAGACGCACTAAGATCACGTTTCAGTGGCAATCTACAATGTAAATAGTCGTGAAAATAAAGAAAATACATTGAATGAGAAGGTGTGTCCTAACTTTTGGCCCGTGCTGTGTGTATGTGTGTCAGTGTGTGTGTGAATATATATATATATATATATATATATATATATATATATATATATATATATATATATATATATATATATATATATATAAGGGGTGTGAGAAAAAATCGATTCGAATACGTTGTGCGATTCAGAACTGATTCTCATTTTAAAAAGAATCGATTTATTTATTTATTTATTTATTTTATTATTCTAATCAATCCAACAAACCACTACACCGCAATACCATAACAACGCAATCTAATTCAAAAAACAAACCTGACCCAGCAACATTCAGAACTGCAATAAACAGAGCAATTGAGAGAAGACACAAACACCAAAAGTAGTGAAACAAAAACAAATTTGAACAACAACAGTATCAATATTAGTTATAATTTCAGCACAGCAGTGATTAAAAATCCCTCATTTACATTATCATTAGACATTTACAAACCCTGTTTCCATATGAGTTGGGAAATTGTGTTAAATGTAAATATAAACGGAATACAATGATTTGCAAATCCTTTTCAACACATATTCAGTTGAATGCACTACAAGACAAGATATTTGATGTTCAAACTCATAAACTAAATTTTTTTTTTTGCAAATAATAATTAACTTTGAATTTCATGCATGGCTGCAACATGTGCCAAAGTAGTTGGGAAAGGGCATGTTCACCACTGTGTTACATCACCTTTTCTTTTAACAACACTCAAGAAATGCTTGGGAACTGAGGAAACTAATTGTTGAAGCTTTGAAAGTGGAATTATTTATCATTCTTGTTTTATGTAGAGCTCCAGTCGTTCAACAGTCCGGGGTCTTCGCTGTCGAAGTTTACGCTTCATAATGCACCACACATTTTCGATGGGAGACAGGTTTGGACTGCAGGCGGGCCAGGAAAGTACCCGCACTCTTTTACTACGAAACCACGCTGTTGTAACACGTGGCTTGGCATTGTCTTGCTGAAATAAGCAGGGGCGTCGATGATAACGTTGCTTGGATGACAACATATGTTGCTCCAAAAACTGTATGGACCATTAAGCCTTCACAGATGTGTAAGTTACCCATGCCTTGGCCACTAATACACCCCCATACCATCACAGATGCTGGCTTTTGAACTTTGCGCCTATTACAATCCAGATGGTTATTTTCCTCTTTGATTCCGGAGGACACCACGTCCACAGTTTCCAAATATAATTTGAAATGTGGACTCGTCAGACCACAGAACGCTTTTACACTTTGCATCAGTCCATCTTAGATGAATTCGGGCCCAGCAAAGCCAGCGGCGTTCCTTGGTGTTGTTGATAAATGGGTTTTGCCTTGCATAGCAGAGTTTTTAACTTGCACTTACAGATGTAGCAACCAACTGTAGTTACTGACAGTGGTTTTCTGAAGTGTTCCTGAGCCCATGTGGTGATATCCTTTACACACCGATAGAATAGAATAGAAAGTACTTTATTGATCCCTGGGGGAAATTTAGCACCACAGTTCACTCACAATAAACACTAATAAATAATATATGACATATATTATATATATAATATATAATATATGAATAATATACATATATTTTACATATATTCTACATTTAAGTGCAGTCAAGAAGGAACATATGCATTATACAGTCTGATGGCTGTCGGTATGAAGGACCTCCTGTGTCGTTCCGTGTTGCATTTTGGGAGTCTGAGCCTTCCACTGAAAATGCCCATTCTCTCCGCAAGGTCCAAGTGTAGTGGGTGGGAGGTGTTGCCCATAATGGCGAGGAGCTTTGTTAGACTTCTCCTCTCTGACACTATGGCCAGAGAGTCCAGCGCCACTCCCACCACGTTACTGGCCATCTCTACCAGTTTGTCCAGTCTGTTAGCGTCCCTCGCTCTCAGCCCACCACCCCAGCAGGCCACGGCGTACAAGAAGGTGCCCGCCACCACTGACTCGTAGAACATTTTCAACATCTATGTACAGACGTTGAAGGAACCTAGCCTCCTGAGGAAGTAGAGGCGGCTCTGTCCCTTCTTGTAGAGGGCCTCAGCGTGTTTTGACCCATTCAGCTTGTTGTCGATGTGTACTCCGTGGTATTTATAATCCTCGACCATGTCCACATCGACCCCCCTGATGGAAACAGGGGTCGCCGGACTACTCCTCCTCCTTCCCAGGTCCACAACCAGCTCCTTGGTCTTCGTCACATTGAGCTGGAGGTGGTTCTTTCCACACCATGTGACAAAGCCCTCCACCAGTGCCCTGTATTCCTCATATCACCATCCTCAATACCCCCCACTATCGCCGAGTCATCAGAAAAGCTTCTGAAGGTGGCAGGACTCTGACTGATAGTGGAAATCGGTGGTGTAAATGGTGAAGAGAAAGGGGGAGAGGACTGTGCCCTGCGGGGCCCCGGTGTTGCTGACCAGCCTGTCGGACACACAGTCCTGCAGTCGAACGTACTGTGGTCTGTCAGTCAGGTAATCTAAAACCCAGGACACCAAGGGGGCCTCCCCCTGCATATTCTCCAACTTCACACCCAGTAACCCGGGCCGTATAATATTGGAAGCACTGGAGAAGTCAAAAAACATGACCCTCACACTGCTCGCAGGCATGTCCAGGTGGGTGTGGGCTCGGTTCAGCAGGTAGATGACTGCGTCCTCCACTCCCAGTCGTGGCTTTTAGGCAAATTGGAGTGGGTGTAGGTGGGGCTTGACTATAGGGCGGAGTTGTTCCAGGACCAACCTCTCTATGGTCTTCATGATATGGGAGGTTAGCGCCACCGGCCTGTAGTCCTTTGACGTGCTGGGTCACGTGCACTTGGGGATGGGGACCACGCATGAGGTTATCCACTGTGTGGGGACTTTCTGCAGTCCAAGGCTAATGTTGAAGATGTGCTGGAGCACACCACACAGCTGTGGGGCGCAGGCTTTGAGCACCCTGGGGCTTACACTGTCAGGACCCGCGGCCTTGCCTGTGTGTAACCTATTTAGCTGTGCATTCACCTGTTCTGCAGACAGACAGACTGGGGCGGGGGGGGGGGGTCCTCAGGTGGTTGGGGGAGGGGGAAGTCATCTTTCTGAGGGTGAGGTGATAAGTGGGGGGAGGTAGTCATTGGTGTTGGGGGGCTGTGAGGCGGGGATGGGTTGGTTTGCTCAAGTTACCAGGGGCCCGGCTGGCATGCTTTGGGGGGGGGGGGGGGGGGGGCAGGAGCTTTTTGAAACCACTGTGTCAAACCTGTTAGAGAACTGGTTTAGCTCATTGGCCCTCTCTTTGTCTCCGTCCATCCCTCGACTCCGTGATGGTTTGAGGCCGGTGATGGTCTGTATACTTCTCCAGACCGCCTTCATGTTGTTATCCTTCAGCTTCTCTTCAAACTTCCACTTATAATTCTCCTTGGCCTCCCTGAGTTTGGTCTTCAGCAGCACCTGAACTCTTTTCACCTCCTCCCTGTTACCAGAATTGAATGCCCTCTTCTTCTCATTCAGTATGGCTTTGATGTCTTTGGTCACCCACGGCTTGTTGTTTGGGTAGCAGGTGACCGTGTTTGATGGGACATTTGAGTCAACACAGGAGTTGATATAGTCTGTGATGCACTCTGTGAGCCCGTCAATGTCCTCACCATGAGGCTCCACGAGCACCTGCCAGTCAGTTACCTCAAAACAGCCTTGTAGTGTCTCTTGGACCCCTTCTGACCAACTCCTCACAGTTTTTTTTTTTGGTCACAGGCAGTCTTTTGACCAGAGGCACATAACAGGGGTTGAGGTAAACAAGGTTGTGGTCTGACCGGCCCAGCTCTGGGAGTGCTATGGCGCTATACGCATCCTTGATGTTTGCGTACAGCAGGTCCAGGATCTTATTTCCTCTGGTGTGGCAGCTGACATACTGAGTGAAGTTTGGGAGTGATTTTTCCATATTAACATGGTTAAAATCTCCCAGGATGAAGATGAGAGCTTTTGGGTGCTGGGTTTGTAGTCTGGCTATGGAGCTGTGGATGACGTCACCGGCAGCTGCAGCGTTAGCAGAGGGGGGTGAGGGGGGGGGGGGGTTGACTGCCATCATAATAACATGCAGAATCCATCCATCCATCCATTTTCTACCGCTTATTCCCTTTCGGGGTCGCAGGCCCCTATCTCAGCTACAATCGGGCGGAAGGCGGGGTACACCCTGGACAAGTCGCCACCTCATCGCAGGGCCAACACAGATAGACAGACAACATTCACACTCACATTCACACACTAGGGAATCTCCCTGGGCAAATAATATGGTCTGAGTCCTACAGCTAACATCTCTATATTCGGGTCACAGTGGCGCTCTTTTATTGTAGTATGACCGGGATGACAATATTTCTTATTAATATACAAAGCAAGCCCCCCTCCTTTCCGCTTGCCGTTGGTTCGGTCCGGGACAGCGTGCACCATTTCGAACCCGTTTATAGAGACGTTACTATCCGGAACATCGTCGCGCAGCCACGTCTCAGTAAAACACATTAGGATACACTCACGATATTCTTTCTGACTACCTGCAAGCACCGACAACTCATCCATTTTGTTTGCCAGAGAGCGCACGTTACCCATGAGGACGGAAGGATTATATGGCGTATATCTCCTTCGCTCCCTCCTCGCTTCAGCCCTCTTCTGTCTCGAGCGTCTCTCTTTCCCTCGACAGCCACGAGCACCTCCATTAGTCATTTTTAGCTCCTCCAGGATCTGTTTAGTTAGCGCCGGGTCCGTTAGCTGGATGCTAATAACTGGTGCCGCTAACAACTGTTCCCTGGTGTAGATGAAAGAGCCTCTCCACTGTTGTTGTCCGTTTGAGCTCGTCAGTAGCGTCCCCACCATCAGTAACACAAACTAAACACTTCTAAACTGCATGTTTAGAAAGGCACGACTTTATAGAAAGTAAATGTAGAGTAAATGTAAAATATATAAAAGTACAAAACGAACAAAGACAAGAGACAAGGAAGGAGCGAACTGCAGCAGCGGCCGTCTAGATCAATGGTTCTCAAATGGGGGTACACGTACCCCTGGAGATACTTGAAGGTATGCCAAGGGGTACGTGAGATTTTTGAAAAATATTCTAAAACTAGCAACAATTCAAACATCCTTTATAAATATATTTATTGAATAATACTTCAACAAAATATGAATGTAAGTTCATAAACTGAAAAGAAATACAACAATGCAATATTCAGTGTTGACAGCTAGATTTTTTGTGGATATGTTCTATACATATTGATGTTAAAGATTTCTTTTTTTGTGAAGAAATGTTTAGAATTAAGTTGATGAATCCAGATGGATCTTTATAACAATCCCCAAAGAGGGCACTTTAAGTTGATGATTACTTCT